>NC_057800.1:122793642-122801515 GCF_018294505.1 Triticum aestivum | reverse complement strand
GGAGCCGCCGCCACCGACGAGCTCCCTCGCGGCCACCGCCACCCCCTAGCCTCGCCGATGCGCTCAAAGGCTCCGCCTCGACCCCCTCTTCCTCCCCACCGATCCACGGCCCTCCGGAAGCCCTGGATGCTGCCAGCTTCGCCGTTCCCCTCCTCGGCCACCGCGGATCGCCGCCGTCAAATCCGCCCCCGTCCGGCCTCCCTCAAGCTCGCCGTCCACCTCTGCAGGGTCTACGTGAGCTCTCCGTCCGTTTCCCCCTCTCTGTTTCGTCGTTCGCGCGCCGTAGCTAGGTTATCCACCGCGGCCGAGAGCTCCTCGCCGCCGGCCATGGCGTGGCCGTGGCCACAGCCACCGCAGCTCGCTCCCGAGCCCACCGTCATGCTCACCGCAACCCCAGGAGGCCGCAGCGCCCTTCCGTTTCCCCTCTTGTGCACCGTAGCGCCGTTCCCGCCAACGCCCGAGGTCCGGCAGCCGCTGAGCTCGACACCGGCGAGGATTACGGCCGCCCTAGCTTCTTCCGTTTGCCCTGTTAGATGCGCGCGAGCCTGGGCATTCCGTAGATGCCCTCCGCCGGCCATTTGGTCGCCGGAGCAAGAAACCCGAAGGCCTCCGCCGCCTCGGCCTCGCCGGCCATTTGAGTCGTTTGACCAGGGGGTTTGACCTCCCCTGGGTCTATGACAGGTGGGCCCCCGCCGTCAGGTGATTAGTTTAAGCTAATCACCACCTAATCTAACCCCCTGACACTGACATGTGGGCCCTAGTGCCCTAATCTTTAATTAAACAAAACTAACCCCCCCTGTCTAACCTGTGTCACTGACGTGTGGCCCCCACACGTCAGGTTTGACCCTGGGCGACCCAGTTGACCTGCTGACCTCAGCCTTACGCCATGCTGACGCAATATTCCTTTTCTGGAATTTAGTTCATTTTATAAATATTCAGGAAATTCCAGAAAATTGTAAAAACTTCTAAAAATCATAGAAATTCAACCATAACTCCAAATTAAATAAATTATATATGAAAAATTATCAGAAAAATTCAAGGAATCCATCTGTACCATTTTCATGCATGTTAGAACAACTTATAGCTGCTGTTTAGCACAAATCAATTAAATGGCATTTGAATAATCACATATGGAGTTTGAATTTGAATCTTGTATTCAAACCAACTTCATTTAATCTGTTGCTAGTTGCATTAGCTCAAAACACATTCATATTGCCATGTCATGAGCATGCATCATATTGTGCATTGCATTGATTGTATTTCTTCTTTGTTGCCGGTATCTGTTCCCTCCCGGTAGACGATGTTCCGACGTTGTGATCGTTAACACTGATGAAGACTCAATGTTATCTTCAGAAGTGCCAGGCAAGCAAAACCCCCTTGTTCATTCCGATAAAATCCCACTCTCTCGCTCCTGCTCTCTTTTACTGCATTAAGACAACACCGATTCATCTGTTACTTGCTGCGGTAGCTGAACCCCTTTATCCTTGCATGACCTGTCATTGCCACAGTAAATAAATGAAACCCACTAGCATGAGTAGGAGTTGTTTGAGCCCTGTTGTGCCTACTCATTCATGCTTGTTTGTCATGCCTGCTACTGCTTAGAGTTGAGTCAGGTCTGATTCATCGGGGATGAATCAGAGACGTGTGAACATGTCCTACTGTGTGTGAGCTAAGTGTGTGAACACGATTTGGTAAAGGTAGCGGTGAGAGGCCATGTAGGAGTACATGGTGGGTTGTCTCATTGCAGCCGTCCTCAGGAACTGAGTTCTGTGTTTGTGATCCATGATTCAGCTACTACCACGCATTGGGCCCGAAGCCATTGGACCCTCTCGGCTTCTTAATCGCCCTTGTCCTCTGTCCAGGAGTTGCAAGTAGTTTCTAGTGTTTGTAGTATGCTGGAGGCCGTGCGCAGCGCTGACCGTAGGGGTGGGCTGTGATGCGGTAGGCACGTGGCCGGGTAAACCGGACGCCCGTTTGGTGTCACGGAACCCTGTTCACATCGTTTGGGGCTGTGAGCGAAACTCCGGCTGGATCTCCTCATGGATGGAACCCGAATAGGCGATAAACCTGGACTAGAGACTTGAGTGTTTAGGCAGGCCGTGGCCGACACCCACGTTGGGCTTCCGCTTGAAGGTTGCCGAGTACATGTCGTGTAAACGGCGGTAAGTGGTGAGAGCGTGTGTGAAGAAGTACACCCCTGCAGGGTTAACATCATCTATTCGAATAGCCGTGTCCGCGGTAAAGGACTTCTGGGTTGCTTATATCAGTTCATAGACAAGTGAAAGTGGATACCCTAAAATACGCAAGATAAGCGTGAGTGCTATGGATGGCGTTCTCGTAGGGAGACGGGAGCGGATCCATAGTGGTGTATTGATATGGTGAATATGTGGACTCGTGTGCGCCACCTCAAAAGAGTTACTCGCAGTCGTAGTTTAGGATAGCCACCGAGTCAAAGCTGGCTTGCTGCAGTTAAACCCCACCATCCCCTTTGTTGATAATGATGCATTTGTAGATAGTTCTGATGTAAGTCTTGCTGGGTACATTTGTACTCACGTTTGCCTATTTTATGTTTTTGCAGAGAGACTTCGGTCTCGCTAGTAGTATCGCGTGGACTTCGACGTTTAGCTTGTTACCTCAGCTACGATCTTGTGCCCTCGGCAGGATCTGATAGACAGTCAGGCTTCTCAGCCTTTTCATTTATAGATGTCTGTACTCAGACATGATAGCTTCCGCTTGTGCTTTGATTTGTATGCTCTGAGTGTTGGGTCATCAGACCCATGTTTGTAATATCTCGCTCCTCGGAGCCTAATGAATAAATTACTTGAGTCGTAGAGTCATGTTGTGATGCCATGTTGTATTTGCACATATCGAGCATATTGTGTGTATGTTATTGAAATGCTTGGTATGTGTGGGATCTGACCATCTAGTTGTTTATCTTTAGTAGCCTCTCTTACCGGGAAATGTCTCCTAGTGTTTCCACTGAGCCATGGTAGCTTGCTACTGCTCCGGAACACTTAGGCTGGCCGGCATGTGTCCTTCTTCGTTCTTGTGTCTGTCCCTTCGGGGAAATGTCACGCGATGAATACCTGAGTCATGTTAGCCCGCTACAGCCCGGTTCACCGGAGTCCTGCTAGCCTAGTGCTATAGCCTGGATTCACTCGCTGATGACCGACACGTTCGATGCTAGGTCATGGATGCCTGTCCCTGTAAGTCTGTGCCACTTTGGGTTTACGACTAGCCATGTCAGCCCGGGCTCCTTATCATATGGATGCTAGCAACACTATCATATACGTGTGCCAAAAGGCGCAAACGGTCCCGGGCAAAGGTAAGGCGACACCCGTGGAAATACCGTGCGTGAGGACGCAAAGTGATATGAGGTGTTACATGCTAGATCGATGTGGCATTGAGTCGGGGTCCTGACAGCGTTGGTATCAGAGCTTGACTGCCTGTAGGATTACCAAGCCAAACTGGTCGAAGTTGAGTCTAGAAATTCTTTAGTTATGTAAGGGAATTGATTGTGGGATGGAACATAACGCTCTTTTTACTCCTTATACCTTATGCCTTCTGATCTGAGTCATCTTATCTTTCCTGCGGGGATTAAGAACTAGGCTATCTCTTCTTTCTATCAGGATCACGTGTTACTAATCCGTAGACTTATAGATTGTTGGACTTAAGCCTCGTTTCAGTTCCTACTACTTCTGTATGTTAATTATTGATCTCGAGACCTTGATATTGTGCTTCTGAGTGGTTATGCCACCATTTTTGTGAATGTCTCAAATCTTTTCTGAGCATTTACAGCCGTTATGCTGTCCGAGTCATCCCAGGTTTCTAAATAGTTTGAAGCAATTTGCAAATTCCTTCCTCCCGCTTCGATGTTCCTTTGGGCCAGATTAACCACACTAATCGGTGTGTTGAGGTAATTATTGCCTCGACATATATGTTGGAATTATTATTATGACCCTAAGTGCTTAGGGGATCATCTAGTGGTCTAGCCATGATTTGTGTCCTAGTGTGAAGATTCTGGCCTTTATTATCGAAAGCATCCTGTGATGCCATTTAGTTAGTAGGTATTCTATTCCTGGGTTCTTAAACCCGATATTCACCCTACTTACATCATGTTGATAGTGTTGCTAGTTCCTTTAGTATATTAGTAACCTTTGCGATAGTCCTCGAGGTCCGTGGTATATCGTTCTTCCAAATACCATGAACCATTATGGCAGAAGTTTGTTGGATCAAAAGATCACAACAGGCCCTCTATGAGTTCTCCATGCTATATTGTGACTCTGCCAGCTCAACCTTTCTGCATGGGTTATCCGGAAGAATTATGTTGAACTTTGTTCGGCATACCAACCCATGTATCCACAACTCAGAAAGTTATATGTTCCTTTGAGTTGTCCCTCTTTAGTTGTCTACTGACCTTCGTCTATCAATTGATAGTCAAGAGTATGCGTGCGTTCGTTTATCGATGCCTATTACTCTTGTGGTCCGTCAAGCCATTCTATCGCGGAATGACTAGGAGAAACAAACTCTAGTACCTCTTCCCTATCCAGGATTGGGTCAAAGAAGTTGTGCTCCGCAGATCAAATTGCTAATCCAGCTTTTGTTCTGCTCTACCTTGGAGTATTACATATTTTATATCGAGATTGTTATAGGAATTGCACACCATCCTATGAACTCTTGGTATAGTGATACTTCTTGCCATCATTGTTCATTCCTCGGTTCCTGTGTTATTGTAACCGGAATGCCGACAAATGAATCATGGCGTGTGAAATCAATACTCCTAGCAACCTTGTTGCTTGGTAGTTAAAGGATAATAATTTCATTCTTAGCATGTTGGTTAGTGAATCATCATTCTAAGATTGATCGTGCTACCTAGTCCATTCTCCTGGTTCACTCCTCGATCGATGAGTTAGGATTATTTCAAATCCTTTCCCTACTGATCATATCGTCTTGCCCTGGAAAGCAAGATTGTTCTCAAGCTTAGTAACATACCGGTGGTTCGTGATTTTCCGAAGATCTTCTCGGAAGTATTACCAGGTTGTCACCTGACCGCTGTGTTGAGCTTGTGATCAAGTTGGGTTCTTGTGAACCACCCTCTCTCCAAGATCGGTGTTAGATATCCCTGAGCTAGTTGGTTAAGCTAGACAACAACTTGGAGAGTTGGAAGATAAAATCTTGCCTGACTTAGTTCATTCCAAAGGGATATTCTTGTGTAGTGTGTGTTGAAGAAAGATGATATCTTCATCGATTGGTCCCTGTGATCAGTTGTTGGACCTATTGTCTTATCAATCCTTTGATTTGAGTGTGGGCCATCGTCAAGTCAAATCAGTACCAACGATGCTCGTAATGTTGTCTTATTCGTGGTTGATCCCTCGAGCATACACCATTACATCTTTGGTCTGACCAATGCTATCACCGTGTTCACTTAACTATGGAATTCCTTTTAAAAGGAAACCCGGATGAATTGTTGTTGAGCCCATTGACAACATCCTTATCTCCTCCATGATTTTGTTGAACATTAAGCTAGTGTTGGAAACTTTTGAAAGCATTTGTTCATGCTAGTTCATGAAGCATATGTTCGGATGTAAGAAGTGACTTCCTCCAGTTCATGTGCATTTGATGCAAGTTGCCGCCATGGATTCGAGAAAGTCAATGTTGTTTCCTTTGGAATCATCCCAAATCAGTCATGCACACGTGCGAAGAATTCTGTGGTTTGAAGACTTGCAACCTTCAATCTATATGTACCCCTAGCACACCAAGCCACTGATTGATTTGTTCAAGGAGAAGGAGTTCCTTCATAAGAGCTAATCCGGACTTATGTAAGGACTTCGATACCCTCGTTGATGGTTCCCCCTCCTGAACTCGGTAGTGTTTTATTATAAGACTACTTTGTGGTCATGCTTGTCTTGGACAACGTGTTCACATGTTTGTAGCAGAACCAGCTCATGTTTTGGAGCTTGCTATCGTAGTTCATCTCCCAAGAATCCCGCAACGTCATCTCGTCGATTTGTGTTGCAAACTTCCGTTTTTCTTCCTAGACTCGATGAGTCTGGAATATCCTGACACCAACCAGATCTGAATCTCAGGCAGATATGATGGTTGGAATATTTCCCAAGAATTATAATATTGGTCGCGCGATAACCGGTAAAGTGGATGTCGTGGCCAACACACCCAGCCGGAAGACCTGTTATTATAATATCTTGATTGATGAAGTTGGCCACCTCCCCATAGGGATTTCGTAAGGTTTACTCCCTAGTTGCCCCTATGGATTTTTGTGTTCCCGAAGTCCGACCTTTTACTTGATGTTTTAGATATCAAACCATATCTATAAATGGGTTAAACTAGCACATCAAGGAGAACATTAGAAGCGGAGTGCTAAATGTCTCTCGGTCGATCATCCAGATTTTATTTCCTTGGCCCCGCCAAGGGTGAAATCTGAGAAGGTGTTATCCTCCTTTGCATCTGCATCCTCCATCACCATTCATCATGGTAGTAAGTTGTGTTACCGGACCCTTGACACGGATGTTGGTAAAACCTTGATGATTATGGAATTGCTCAAGTTCTTGAGAGCACGCGCAAGTGCTAGGTTTGATCGTCGGCATTAACTGTATAGCGCTCTCAGTTTCCTCGGTTATGCTATAACCATTCCAATAGTGGGATAACTCTCTATTGTTGAGCCTCTCCCCAGTTACTAGAATCATTCCCATCATTCGCATTTTGTTCCCAGTTTGCACTGCCAATGTGCCATTCTACCATGGGTCTCTTCCATTTCCGGTGATAAGCAAATTCATCCATTGCGTTGTCTTCAACAAGGTAATCCACATCATCCAAGTCCGAGTATGCCATTCTACTGACCCCCTCCAAACGATCGCTTGAGAATTGCCTTAGGCTGGTATAAAGGTTTTCAATGATCTCTGAATCAAAGGTAATTCTTTTTGCCACTTAAGGAAATAATCTACGAATCACCCTCCTTCAAGATGTTTCGTCGTGGTATCATGGCAACTCAACTCCTCGCTACGTGGACAATCGTTTACCACCTTCTTAAGTGTGGAATTGTTGTCCACCTAGTGAACCTTCGTCATCCGTTTCTTTCCACCCCTCTTGATGTGTATCTCGTGTCTCAACCCGAGAGATGGTCCTATGTCTCATTCCGTGAGTTGTTCGATCTTCGAGAAGATCGACCCTTCTAGAGTCTCCTTCTTCCCTCCATGTCATGTTGACAGGATTTCTCAGAGCAAGACTTCAAGACAAAGATGAGGATCAAATCAACATCCTTGAGAAGAATAGTTGGATCGTGAAGATCGTGTTAGCTTTGTGTCCCCTCTGTCTTCTTACCTCACGTCTTGAATCTCGGGACGAGATTTTTGTTTAGTGAGGGTGAGTTGTCACATCCCTGGTCCTGTTATGCACTAGGCTAGACCTCATGTGAGCAACATGTTTTAATTCAAATGAAATTTGAATTGAGGAATTTTCAAAGCCTCAGAAACCTTCTAAAAATGATCAACATTAAAATCTCCTCAAAGAAGTCCAAGAAAATGTTCCTCTTAGTCTCTGAAAATATTGCAAAGAGGTAAAACTCAAAACAATATTTTTGGTATCTCAGAGTTAATTATTTTGGGCCTTTGAATTAAATAAATAGCTATTTGCATTGGATATATATTTGATATATAAATAATATATGTCCAATAATTACTGGAACATTTTATGTGGTTTGGTATATTTTAACTCTAGCCACATAACTATTTTCAGGATTTTATAAAATGGTTTAGTATTTTACTAAACTAAAACAACACAGAACAAAATAGATAAATAAAAACAGAAATAGAAAGAGAGAGAAGGACTACCTGGCGCTCACCTGGTAGCCCACCTGGCC
>NC_057800.1:122792188-122793632 GCF_018294505.1 Triticum aestivum | reverse complement strand
ACTCAACTCCTCGCTACGTGGACAATCGTTTACCACCTTCTTAAGTGTGGAATTGTTGTCCACCTAGTGAACCTTCGTCATCCGTTTCTTTCCACCCCTCTTGATGTGTATCTCGTGTCTCAACCCGAGAGATGGTCCTATATCTCATTCCGTGAGTTGTTCGATCTTCGAGAAGATCGACCCTTCTAGAGTCTCCTTCTTCCCTCCATGTCATGTTGACAGGATTTCTCAGAGCAAGACTTCAAGACAATGATGGTGATCGAATCAACGTTCCTATGAAGTGCAACCTGGATCGTGAAGATTGTACTAGTTGCGTTCCCCCTTCACCTTACCCTACGCTTGAATCTCGGGACGAGATTTTTGTTTAGTGGGGGTGAGTTGTCACATCCCTGGTCCTGTTATGCACTAGGCTAGATCTCATGTGAGCATCATGTTTTAATTCAAATGAAATTTGAATTGAGGAATTTTCAAAGCCTCAGAAACCTTCTAAAAATGATCAACATTAAAATCTCCTCAAAGAAGTCCAAGAAAATGTTCCTCTTAGTCTCTAAAAATATTGCAAAGAGGTAAAACTCAAAACAATATTTTTGGTATCTCAGAGTTAATTATTTTGGGACTTTGAATTAAATAAATAGCTATTTGCATTGGATATATATTTGATATATAAATAATATATGTCCAATAATTACTGGAACATTTTATGTGGTTTGGTATATTTTAACTCTAGCCACATAACTATTTTCAGGATTTTATAAAATGGTTTAGTATTTTACTAAACTAAAACAACACAGAATAAAATAGATAAATAAAAACAGAAATAGAAAGAGAGAGAAGGACTACCTGGCGCTCACCTGGTAGCCCACCTGGCCCAGCAGCACGGCCCAGCCCATCTCCACTTTCCCCCCTGTCGCCTTCCTCCTCGCGCCAGTAGGCACAGGCGCGTGGCCGACGCACGCCCCGGCCACCTCCTGCTTGCCGCTCCACCTCGACACCCCGGACGCCTCCATGCGTGCCACGCCACCCCCCTGGAACTCCCTCACTCTCCCTCACTCCTCCCCCCTCCTCTGCTTCCTCTCTCCCTCACTCGCCCGAACGGACCCGTCGCCACCGACGCCGTTCGCCGCGGCCACAACCACCGCCTCGCCTCCCCGACGCCTCCCAAAGCTCCGCCGGTCCTCCCTCTTCCTCCTCACCAAGACGGAAGGCGCCGGAAGCCCTGGATGGGGCCAGCTTCGCCGTTCCCCTCCTCGGCCACCGCGGATCGCCGCCGTCAAATTCGTCCTCGTCCGGCCTCCCTCAAGCTCGCCGTCCACCTCTACAGGGTCTACGTGAGCTCTCCGTCCGTTTCCCCCTCTCTGTTTCGTCGTTCGCGCGCCGTAGCTAGGTTATCCACCAAGACCGAAACCCCATCGCCGCCGGCCATGGCGCCGCCGTGGCCAGGGCC
>NC_057800.1:122777895-122792178 GCF_018294505.1 Triticum aestivum | reverse complement strand
TGTAACTCCCTCACTCTCCCGAACTCTCCCCCCCCTCCTCTGCTTCCTCTCTCCCTCACTCGCCGAACGGAGCCGCCGCCACCGACGAGCTCCCTCGCGGCCACCGCCACCCCCTAGCCTCGCCGATGCGCTCAAAGGCTCCGCCTCGACCCCCTCTTCCTCCCCACCGATCCACGGCCCTCCGGAAGCCCTGGATGCTGCCAGCTTCGCCGTTCCCCTCCTCGGCCACCGCGGATCGCCGCCGTCAAATCCGCCCCCGTCCGGCCTCCCTCAAGCTCGCCGTCCACCTCTACAGGGTCTACGTGAGCTCTCCGTCCGTTTCCCCCTCTCTGTTTCGTCGTTCGCGCGCCGTAGCTAGGTTATCCACCGCGGCCGAGAGCTTCTCGCCGCCGGCCATGGCGTGGCCGTGGCCACAGCCACCGCAGCTCGCTCCCGAGCCCACCGTCGTGCTCACCGCAACCCCAGGAGGCTGCAGCGCCCTTCCGTTTCCCCTCTTGTGCACCGTAGCGCCGTTCCCGCCAACGCCCGAGGTCCGGCAGCCGCTGAGCTCGACGCCGGCGAGGATTACGGCCGCCCTAGCTTCTTCCGTTTGCCCTGTTAGATGCGCGCGAGCCTGGGCATTCCGTAGATGCCCTCCGCCGGCCATTTGGTCGCCGGAGCAAGAAACCCAAAGGCCTCCGCCGCCTCGGCCTCGTCGGCGACTCAACGCCGGCGGGATTGAGTCGTTTGACCAGGGGGTTTGACCTCCCCTGGGTCTATGACAGGTGGGCCCCCGCCGTCAGGTGATTAGTTTAAGCTAATCACCACCTAATCTAACCCCCTGACACTGACATATGGGCCCTAGTGCCCTAATCTTTAGTTAAACTAAACTAACCCCCCCTGTCTAACCTGTGTCACTGACGTGTGGCCCCCACACGTCAGGTTTGACCTTGGGCGACCCTGTTGACCTGCTGACCTCAGCCTTACGCCATGCTGACGCAATATTCCTTTTCTGGAATTTAGTTCATTTTATAAATATTCAGGAAATTCCAGAAAATTGTAAAAACTTCTAAAAATCATAGAAATTCAACCGTAACTCCAAATTAAATAAATTATATATGAAAAATTATCAGAAAAATTCAAGGAATCCATCTGTACCATTTTCATGCATGTTAGAACAACTTATAGCTGCTGTTTAGCACAAATCAATTAAATGGCATTTGAATAATCACATATGGAGTTTGAATTTGAATCTTGTATTCAAACCAACTTCATTTAATCTGTTGCTAGTTGCATTAGCTCAAAACACATTCATATTGCCATGTCATGAGCATGCATCATATTGTGCATTGCATTGATTGTATTTCTTCTTTGTTGCCGGTATCTGTTCCCTCCCGGTAGACGATGTTCCGACGTTGTGATCGTTGACACTGATGAAGACTCAATGTTATCTTCAGAAGTGCCACGCAAGCAAAACCCCCTTGCTCATTCCGATAAAATCCCACTCTCTCGCTCCTGCTCTCTTTTACTGCATTAGGACAACACTGATTCATCTGTTACTTGCTGCGGTAGCTGAACCCCTTTATCGTTGCATGACCTGTCATTGCCACAGTAAATAAATGAAACCCACTAGCATGAGTAGGAGTTGTTTGAGCCCTGTTGTGCCTACTCATTCATGCTTGTTTGTCATGCCTGCTACTGCTTAGAGTTGAGTCAGGTCTGATTCATCGGGGATGAATCAGAGACGTGTGAACATGTCCTACTGTGTGTGAGCTAAGTGTGTGAACATGATTTGGTAAAGGTAGCGGTGAGAGGCCATGTAGGAGTACATGGTGGGTTGTCTCATTGCAGCCGTCCTCAGGAACTGAGTTTTGTGTTTGTGATCCATGATTCAGCTACTACCACGCATTGGGCCCGAAGCCAATGGACCCTCTCGGCTTCTTAATCGCCCTTGTCCTCTGTCCAGGAGTTGCAAGTAGTTTCTGGTGTTTGTAGTATGCTGGAGGCCGTGCGCAGCGCTGACCGTAGGGGTGGGCTATGATGCGGTAGGCACGTGGCCGGGTAAACTGGACGCCCGTTTGGTATCACGGAACCCTGTTCACATCGTTTGGGGCTGTGAGCGAAACTCCGGCCGGATCTCCTCATGGATGGAACCCGAATAGGCGATAAACCTGGACTAGAGACTTGAGTGTTTAGGCAGGCCGTGGCCGACACCCACGTTGGGCTTCCGCTTGAAGGTTGCCGAGTACATGTCATGTAAACGGCGGTAAGTGGTGAGAGCGTGTGTGAAGAAGTACACCCCTGCAGGGTTAACATCATCTATTCGAATAGCCGTGTCCGCGGTAAAGGACTTCTGGGTTGCTTATATCAGTTCATAGACAAGTGAAAGTGGATACCCTAAAATACGCAAGATAAGCGTGAGTGCTATGGACGGCGTTCTCGTAGGGAGACGGGAGCGGATCCATAGTGGTGTATTGATATGGTGAATATGTGGACTCGTGTGCGCCACCTCAAAAGAGTTACTCGCAGTCGTAGTTTAGGATAGCCATCGAGTCAAAGCTGGCTTGCTGCAGTTAAACCCCACCATCCCCTTTGTTGATAATGATGCATTTGTAGATAGTTCTGATGTAAGTCTTGTTGGGTACATTTGTACTCACGTTTGCCTATTTTATGTTTTTGCAGAGAGACTTCGGTCTCGCTAGTAGTATCGCGTGGACTTCGACGTTTAGCTTGTTACCTCAGCTACGATCTTGTGCCCTCGGCAGGATCTGATAGACAGTCAGGCTTCTCAGCCTTTTCATTTATAGATGTCTGTACTCAGACATGATAGCTTCCGCTTGTGCTTTGATTTGTATGCTCTGAGTGTTGGGTCATGAGACCCATGTTTGTAATATCTCGCTCCTCGGAGCCTAATGAATAAATTACTTGAGTCGTAGAGTCATGTTGTGATGCCATGTTGTATTTGCACATATCGAGCATATTGTGTGTATGTTATTGAAATGCTTGGTATGTGTGGGATCTGACCATCTAGTTGTTTATCTTTAGTAGCCTCTCTTACCGGGAAATGTCTCCTAGTGTTTCCACTGAGCCATGGTAGCTTGCTACTGCTCCGGAACACTTAGGCTGGCCGGCATGTGTCCTTCTTCGTTCCTGTGTCTGTCCCTTCGGGGAAATGTCACGCGATGAATACCGGAGTCCTGTTAGCCCGCTACAGCCCGGTTCACCGGAGTCCTGCTAGCCCAGTGCTACAGCCTGGATTCACTCGCTGATGACCGACACGTTCGATGCTGGGTCATGGATGCCTGTCCCTGTAAGTCTGTGCCACTTTGGGTTTACGACTAGCCATGTCAGCCCGGGCTCCTTATCATATGGATGCTAGCGACACTATCATATACGTGTGCCAAAAGGCGCAAACAGTCCCAGGCAAAGGTAAGGCGACACCCGTGGAAATACCGTGCGTGAGGCCGCAAAGTGATATGAGGTGTTACATGCTAGATCGATGTGGCATTGAGTCGGGGTCCTGACACCAAAGAATGTCATGCAGCTGCGTCTCCGGCCTGCCCAGGACGAAAAGCCCATTTTCTGTCATGATTTTTTTATCATAGAAGTAGGATCCCACCACATCTATGATGATACCGGGTTTTGTCACAATTATCGTGATAGAAGTGTCATATGTAAGACAGGAAAAAAATTCGTTCGACCCAAAATGTCACGGATGTGTCTTTTTTGTAGTGGTTATGCAGAAAGCGACCAAATGACGTTACACTACGTTGCATCTCCAGGGAACAGGGTAAAGAGTTGATAGCTGACATACACGGTGGATACTATGGGCACCACTCGTCGTCGTGAACCCTCGTCGGCAAGGCATTCCGAAGTGGATTCTACTGGCCTACGGCGCTCAACGACGCGGCCGAGCTGGTGAAGTCCTGCGAGGCCTGCCAATTCCACGCCAAGCAGATCCATCAGCCAGCTCAGGGCCTCCAGACCATCCCACTGTCATGGCCATTCGCGGTTTGGGGGCTGGATATTCTAGCCCCATTCCCTCAGGCGCCTGGGGCCTATCGATACCTCTACGTCGCCATCGACAAG
The DNA here is from genome assembly GCF_018294505.1 of Triticum aestivum. Taxonomy (NCBI): domain Eukaryota; kingdom Viridiplantae; phylum Streptophyta; class Magnoliopsida; order Poales; family Poaceae; genus Triticum; species Triticum aestivum. The sequence continues at coordinate 122,788,110 of NC_057800.1, read as the reverse complement.
TTCACTAAGTGGCCGGAGGTTGAAGCCGTCCACGCCATCCTAGCTGGCTCTGCAGCCAAGTTCATCAAGGGCCTCGTGAGCCGTTTTGGGGTCCCCAACCGCATCATCACCAATAATGGCTCGCAGTTCACTAGTAATCTCTTCAAGTCGTATTGTGCTAACCTTGGAACGCAGATCCGCTACGCCTCAGTAGCACACCCCAGGAGCAATGGCTAGGCCGAATGCACCAACGCGGAGGTCCTGAAGGGCCTCAAGACCAGGACCTTCAAGAAAAAGCTCGAGGCCTATGGCAGGGGCTGGCACGACGAGCTCCAGTCTGTGTTGTGGTTGATCCGCACCACCGCCACCAAGCCAACGGGCGAAACCCTATTCTTCCTTGTCTATGGAGCAGAAGTAGTCCCCCCTCACGAGGTCGAGCATCGCTCCACACGGGTCCTGGCGTTTGATGAGACGCAGCAGGACGCCATGCGGGGTATGGACCTCGTGCTGGGGAAAGAACGACACCATGAAGCTACACTACGTGCGACAAGATACCAGCAGGCGCTGCGGCGGTACCACTGCCGCAGCGTCCGCTCCAGGACTCTTGAGGTAGGTGACCTCGTCCTGAGGCGGGTGCTCTCCAGGGAGGGGCTGCATAAGCTCTCGCCTGTGTGGGAGGGCCCATTCAAGGTCGTCCATGTCTCCAGGCCTGGCGCCACGCGCCTGGAGACACAGGATGGGGTACCCGTCCAGAATGCCAGGAACATCCAACACCTTCGGAAGTTCTACCCATGAAGAAAGGCCTAGTGCCTGTGAAAAAGGCCCGGTGCCTATGATGAAAGGCCTAGTGCCTGTGAAGAAGGCCCGGTGTCTGTGAAGAAAGGCCCAGTGCCTGTGAAGCAAGGCCTCGTGCCTGTGAAGAATCGCCGCCCGTGACACTCTCACGTAATAACGAGTGGGGTTGTACATGCCCTGAAGCCTCAGGAGAGCCGCCCTTGGGCCTCGGGGGCTCCCTCCCACGCCGAGTGGCAGCACTTAGCTTCGCGCTGGTGAGAAGACGTTGAAGACTAGACTAGGTGCCGGACACGGCTTTTCATTTGCTTTCCGAAGTTGGCTCGCCCCTCTTTTAATCGAAATTTGCTTTCTGGTGTCTCTTGCTGGTTCTGTTTTATCGCTTTTTGCCTCTATTTCCGCCTTCGCCTCTTTGGTCAACCTGAACTCTCCCTCGCGTCCCTCGCGAGGGGGCTGGACAGGTACCTTCGTGAGCTTCCACCTTCTGTCTTTTCGCGAGGCACCCTCGTTCGAGCCCACAAGCTGGTGCACCTCTCCTGGTCCGTGCCCCACGGGCATCGCAATGCGAAGCACTGAGTCAAGGCCAGCGACACCTATAACCAAACCCTAGGTGAGCGATAAACCTCTTACGATTTTTTTGCAATTCCTAAGCGCATATCAGGTCAAGGAGGCCTCGACAAGCACTAGGAAGCGAGTGCCTCATGAGGTGGAGGTCTCTCAAAACAAGTCGAGCTAAGTTATCCCTACATAAAACAATAATGTTACGACACGGCACAAGAACGACAAACATAACATAACAGTTGAGATCATAGTTCGATACACGCCCCTCCGGGGCCCATTCTGGTTTCTTTCTGATGCAGGAAGGAAAAGAAGAACAAAATAGAAGCGGCGCCTACATCGGTTCACGAGCACAGGCTCCAGCACCCTCCTGAGCTCAGCCGGACCCCTCCTCGCGTTTCACGGAGGCGCGGCAACAAGACCACCCGCCACCGTCTTCGAAGCGGACACGGCGGTGTGGCGGCTGGTCGTAGCCTCCACTGCTGGAGCTGTCTTTGGGGGCAGAGCTGCCATAGCCGGACGAGACGCGGTCGGCGCTAAGGGCAGGTTCGCTCCCATCCTCGTCGTGGTCATCGCCAAGGCCGAGCACCTCCTCACGGTCGTTCACCTCGGGGCAGCACCCGACGCGGCGACCATCTTCCCCGAACACCCTCACATAGAGGGTCACGTCGCCGTTATACTTGAAGTGAAGGGTGCACCGCCTGCCCAGGCTGCGTGCGCGGGCGAACGTCTACCAACCATGGGCTAGAGCTACATTGCCCATGGCGGAGACCTCGAACGCAACCCAGGAAGCCTTGCTGCAGCAGCCGTCCGCCTGCAGCCAAAGCCTGCCAGGACTTGCGGCCGACAGCTCGTCGGCGAGGAAGTGCGGGATCTGAAGCCAGTTGTCGGCCGGGTTCTCCAACCAGACGATGAACTCCGGTAGCATCTCCGCCGACTGGAAGCGTGGCCGGGGAGGCCGCGCGACCATGGCACGCCTCCCTTCATCGACAGGACCACCACAACCGGAGCGACCCCTTCCCCGTGAAGCAGCACCACCACGGCCGCGTGAAGCCGCGGCGAGGGTTGCGGTGTGCTTGTGGGGACGGCCGCGTCCACGCTTGGGCACCGGAGAGCCGAGCCCCTCGCGACGGGCCTTCCCCTTCTCTACGGTGGTGAACCTCCTTGACGGCGCCATTGGTGGCAGGAGAGGAGCAAGGAAGGAGAAGAAGCGGGAGAGGAAGAGGAAGGATGGGCGATGGGGGCTCCGCCCCCCTCCCATTTATACCAGGAGAAGGCCAACCAGCACCCCCACGATCATAGGTAATGATGGTTTTCCTTGCATGTCGCAGGGACTTGTCACGTCAGGCAGTTGTCGAGGCAGCATGAGGAAGCGGAGACGCCCACGTCCAATCAACCGCCATGCATCGACCGAGGCCGCAGGCTATTAGGGCCTATAGCGCTCCACACTTGACCCTTGGCTTTGCATCGAAGCAAAGCCCGAGCGCACCTTGGGCCCGGGGGCTACTGTCGGTGTTCTAGGAATGGGGGTCCTCAGACTTGCCTGCCTGCGGCCCATGGCATGGCTTTGCTGGCTGGCCTGTACGGCCCATCTTCATCAACAAGGAATCAAGACCCTCACGAGGGGCCAAGGCTCGCAAGGCGGACGACACAAGACTTTATCAGGAGCGGCCTCACCAGGCTGGCCCGTGAGGGACGGGGAGTTCGAGGCCGGGCAAACCTCGTGAGGTTCTCGTGACGTAAGCCATGACAATCGAGACCATGCGGGCGCCAGCGCGTGCAGCGTCCTTGTTTTCTCTTTGGTGCTAAGGGGGCAAGCGCAGGCGCGGAGTACCAAGGCATCAAGAAAAGGTTTCCATATTGGTGCAACGAGACCAAGACCAGAAGGACGGCAGGAGGAAGGTCACCATGGAGCCTAGGAAGGCGTCACCACCAGATCCTTTGGCAGGCGAAGACCACCTTTTGTCAGGATAGCTTGTACTAGCTGTCCCCTTTCAAATTGGTCGTTGTTGGCTCCCTTCCCGCTCAATATTTGGGGAGAGGACCAGGGCCTCTATAAATAGGACTAGCCACCACCATAGGCAAGGATGGATCATTAAGGTCATCCTCAACCACACAAGTTCACCAAGCACAAGAACACGTCAACCTCAGGAGGTTGTTCTTCCCCTTGTACTGTTCGTCCTCAGCCCAAGAGGCAATCCACCACCACCACACTGGAGCAGGGTATTACACCACAACAGTGGCCCGAACCAGTATAAATCTTGCGTCTTTTGTGTTGTGAGTTCGTCGAGTTAGTTCATGAGATCTTAGCTAAGTTAGGACGTGGATCGATAGGGGGGAGATCTTCGCGTGCACCCCAATGTTCGAACCTTAAGGGTTTTGCCGGAACCCGTGATTCGACATAGTTCCTGTTTGTTGGATGTTTTTTGTTTCACAGAAAATCCATATCAAACGGAGTCCAAACGGAATAAAAACTGACGGAGATTTTTTTTTGGAATATATGTGAATTTTGGGAACTGGAATCAACGCGAGACGATGCTCGAGGGGCCCACGAGGCAGGGGGCGCATCCTAGGGGGTGGGCACGCCCCTGACCCTCGTGGCCACCCTGTAAGGCGGTTGGTGCCCTTCTTTCGCCGCAAGAAAGCCAATATCCGAATGGAAATCATGTTCAAATTTCATCCCAATCGGACTTGCGGATCTCCAGGAATATAAGAAACGGTGAAAGGGTAGAATCAGGGAGCGCAGAAAAAGAGAGACAGGGAGACAGATCCAATCTCGGAGGGGCTCTCTCCCCTCTGCCGGCATGGAGGCCATGGACCAGAGGGGAAATCCTTCTCCCATCTAGGGAGAAGGTCAAGGAAGAAGAACAAGAAGGGTGGCCCTCTCCCCCTCTCTCCCGGTGGCGCTGGAACGCCGCCGGGGCCATCATCATCACCGCAATCTACACCAACACCTCCGTCATCTTCTCCAACATCTCCATCACCTTCCCCCATCTATCTACAGTGGTCCACTCTCCCGCAACCCGCTGTACCCTCTACTTGAACATGGTGCTTTATGCTTCATATTGTTATCCAATGATGTGTTGCCATCCTATGATGTCTGAGTAGATATTCGTTGTCCTACGGTAGTTGGTGAATTGCTATGATTGATTTAATTTGCTTGTGGTTATGTTGCTATCCTTTGGTGCCCATCATATGAGCGCGCGCGTGGATCACACCATAGGGTTAGTTGTATGTTGATAGGACTATGTATTGGAGGGCAAGAGTGACAGAAGCTTCAACCTAGCATAGAAATTGATGCATACGGGATTGAAGGGGGACCAATATATCTTAACGCTATGGTTGGGTTTTACCTTAATGAACGTTAGTAGTTGTGGATGCTTGCTAATAGTTCCAATCATAAGTGCATAGAATTCCAAGTCAGGGAGACATGCTAGCAGTGACCTCTCCCACATAAAACTTCCTATCGGTCTAGTAAAGTAGTCAATTGCTTAGGGACAATTTTGCAACTCCTACCACCACTTTTCCACACTCGCTATACTAAGTTTATTGCCCCTAGTTTTTATTTATGCGCTCTTTATTATCTTTCAAACCTATCCAAAAACACCTACAAAGTACTTCTACTTTCATACTTGTTCTAAGTAATGCGAACATTAAGCGTACGTAGAGTTGTATCGGTGGTCGATAGAACTTGAGGGAATATTTGTTCTACCTTTAGCTCCTTGTTTGGTTCGACACTCTTACTTATCGAAAGAGGCTACAATTGATCCCGTATACTTGTGGGTTATCAATACCTTTTTCTGGCGCCATTGCCGGGGAGTTATAGCATGGGGTGAATATTCTCGTGTGTGCTTGTTTGCTTTATCACTAAGTAGTTTTTATTTTGTGCTCTTGTTTTCTATCTTTAGTTATGGGTAGGAAACACAAAATACCAAGAACATTAGTGGTACCTACTGAACCAATGGTTGAAGAACCACTCAAAACCTATCACACTACCGAAGCTTTTTACTTGTATCATCTTTGATCCCTATGTGCTCGGGCTGAAACCGCAACTAGCTTAGTTGAGGGAAAATCTTTATATGAGCATGCTTGTTATGTGCGACACCGCATATATAAAAAGGGAAACTTTTACTGGATCAAATTCATCGTTTGCAGTGCTATGCTTGGAATTTATGTGAAATATATGATTGTACTTGTTGTTCTAAAGACCCTAAGAAACACCTTACTTACCAATGTAGGTTTAGTGATAATGGAATCGTATCTTCGTATACTAAGGGTGTTTATAATTACTATGATGTTCAAAAAATTGAAGAATTTGTTGCTTTTAGGGGTACTTGTGAAATTGCTTCTTTTATTGAAGAGTGTGATACTACTCTCTCCAAATCTGAAAATTTGGCCATACTTAAATATTGCTATGATAATTATGCTTCTAATCCTTATATTAAACCATATATTGAGGAATCCTCCGCTGTCCAAGAAGAGACTAATATTTTGCAGGAGTCTATGGAAGAAGAAATTAATGACATTGTGAGCTCATTGGATGAAAAAGAAGAGGAGGAGAGCGAAGAACAAAAGGAGGAAGAGCGGATTGATCACCCATTCCCACCTTCTAATGAGAGTAACTCTTCAACTCATACATTGTTTAATTTCCCTCCGTGCTTACCGAAGGATGATTGCTATGATGATTGTTATGATCTCGTTGATTCTTTTGAAATATCCCTTTTTGATGATGCTTGCTATGCTTGTGGCCAAGATGCCAATATGAATTATGCTTATGGAGATGAACTTGCTATAGTTCCTTATGTTAAACATGAAATTGTTGCTATTGCACCCACGCATTATAGTCCTATTATCTTTTTGAATTCTCCCGACTACACTATATCGGAGAAGTTTGCCCTTATTAAGGATTATATTGATGGGTTGCGTTTCACTACTACACATGATAATTTTGATAGATATAATATGCATGTTCTTGCTGCTACTACTTGCAATTATTATGAGAGAGGAACTACATCTCCGCCTCTCCATGTTTCCAACACGATAAAACTGCAAGAAACTGTTTATACTATGCATTGGCCTTTACTATGTGTGCATGAATTGTTCTTTTATGACAGGTCAATGCATAGGAAGAGAGTTAGACTTCGTCATTGCTTGATATATGTTGCTTTGTGCTCATTACTAATACTAAATCACAAATCATTGTTAATTAAAATTGGCTTTGATATACCGTGGGATTGGGTGGATCCATTACTTGAGTACTATTTGCCTAGCTTAATGGCTTTAAAGAAAGCGCTGCCAGGGAGACAACCCGGAAGTTTTAGAGCGTCATTTATTTCTATTGAGTGATTTTATAAAGTTTTAAAACAAAAAATATAGAGGGAACCCAAAACTTTTCAAAAAGGAAAGTGAAAGTGAGAAAGACAAGCATTGTTGAAGTGGGGGAGCTCCTTGAACTTTGTTCACGCTCACGGAAACTTTGTGAATCTTAATTACAAAAACAATTCAACAAAAATAATTATCCCCTTGTACAATTCCATTGTATTATAAAAATAATGTGCCAAGGTTTGCATGTAGGATATTTAGATTGTTTGTTGGTTTGTGCGGTGCAAGACAGAAACTTTGGCTATAGTGCGTGATTTTACATTTTTTACTGGAACGTCAAACGGATCTAAAACGTATTGCACTGTCTTTCTATACAATTTTTTTTATTTTTCATAATTATTTCAGAATTTTTGGAGTACCAGAAGTATGGTGAATGTTCAGATTACTACAGATTGTCCTGTTTAAGACAAATTCTGTTTTTGATGCATAGTTTGCTTGTTTTGATGAAACTATCAATTTCTATCAGTGGATTAAGCCATGGAAAAGTTATATTACATTAGCTAAAATGCAAAAAACAAAATATGAATTGGTTTGCAACAGTACTTAGAGTAGTGATTTGCTTTATTATACTAACGGATCTTACCGAGTTTTCTGTTGAGTTTTGTGTGGATGAAGTGTTCGAAGATCGAGGAGGTCTCGATGTGAGTAGAAGGAGGAGAGGCAAGAGCTCAAGCTTGGGGATGCCCAAGGCACCCCAAGTAAATATTCAAGGAGACTCAAGTGTCTAAGCTTGGGGATGCCCCAGAAGGCATCCCATCTTTCTTCAACAAGTATCGATATGTTTTCGGATTCGTTTCGTTCATGTGATATGTGCAAATCTTGGAGCATCTTTTGCATTTAGTTTTCACTTTTCTTTTATGCACCATGCCGGTATGAGATATTCCATGGTTTATTTACAGAATGCTCTTTGCACTTCACTTATATCTTTTGAGTATGGCTTTATAGAATGCTTCATGTTCTTCACTTATATCATTTGAAGTTTGGATTGCCTATTTCTCTTCACATAGAAAACCGCCATTTGTAGAATGCCCTTTTGCTTCACTTATATTTGTTAGGGTGTGGGCATATCTTTTGTAGAAAGAATTAAACTCTCTTGCTTCACTTATATCTATTTAGAGAGATGACAGGAACTGGTCATTCACGTGGTTAGTCATAAAATCCTACATAAAACTTGTAGATCACTGAATATGATATGTTTGATTCCTTGCAATAGTTTTGCGATATAAAGATGGTGATATTAGAGTCGTGCTAGTGGGTAGTTGTGGATTGTAGAAATACTTGTGTTGAAGTTTGTGATTCCCGTAGCATGCACGTATGGTGAACCGTTATGTGATGAAGTCAGAGCATGATTTATATATTGATTGTCTTCCTTAGGAGTGGCAGTCGGGGATGAGCGATGGTCTTTTCCTACCAATCTATCCCCCTAGGAGCATGTGCGTAGTACTTTGTTTTGATAGCTAATAGACTTTTGCAATAAGTATGTGAGTTCTTTATGACTAATGTTGAGTCCATGGATTATACGCACTCTCACCCTTCCATCATTGCTAGCCTCTTCGGTACCGTGCATTGCCCTTTCTCACCTCGAGAGTTGGTGCAAACTTCTCCGGTGCATCTAAACCCCATGATACGATACGCTCTATCACATATAAGCCTCCTTTTATCTTCCTCAAAACAGCCACCATACCTACCTATTATGGCATTTCCATAGCCATTCCGAGATATATTGCCATGTAACTTCCATCATCATCATATACATGACTTGAGCATTCATTGTCATATTGCTTTGCATGATCGTAAGATAGCTAGCATGATATTTCCATGGCTTGTCCATTTTTTGATATCTTTGCTATGCTAGATCATCACACATCCTAGTACACTGCCAGAGGCATTCATATAGAGTCATATCTTTGTTCTAGTATCGAGTTGTAATATTGAGTTGTAAGTAAATAAAAGTGTGATGTTCATCATTATTAGAACATTGTCCCATGTGAGGTTATCAGAATAAAAGAGGCCAAAGAAGCCCAAATAAAAAAAGAGGCCAAACAAGCCCACCAAAAAAACAAAAAAATGATGAGAGAAAAAGAGAGAAGGGGCAATGTTACTATCCGTTTACTACACTTGTGCTTCAGAGTAGCACCATGTTCTTCATATAGAGAGTCTCTTGAGTTATCACTTTCATATACTAGTGGGAATTTTTCATTATAGAACTTGGCTTGTATATTCCGATGATGGGCTTCCTCAAATGCCCGAGGTCTTCATGAGCAAGCAAGTTGGATGCACACCCACTTAATTTCAGTTTGAGCTTTCATACACTTATAGATCTAGTGCATCTGTTGCATGGCAATCCCCACTGCTCGCATTGACATCAATTGATGGGCATCCCCATAGCCCATTGATTAGCCATGTCGATGTGAGACTTTCTTCCTTTTTGTCTTCTCCACACAACCTCCATCATCATATTCTATTCCACCCATAGTGCTATGTCCATGGCTCACGCTCATGTATTGCGTGAAAGTTGAAAAGGTTTGAGAACGTCAAAAGTATGAAACAATTGCTTGGCTTGTCATTGGGGTTGTGCATGATTTGAATATTTTGTGTGGTGAAGATGGAGCATAGCCAGACTATATGATTTTGCAGGGATAACTTTCTTTGGCTAGGTTATTTTGAAAAGACATGATTGCTTTATTAGTATGCTTGAAGTATTATTATCTTAATGTCAAACAATAGACTATTGCTTTGAATCACTCGTGTCTTAATATTCATGCCATGATTAGATTACATGATCAAGATTATGCTAGGTAGCACTACAAAAAAAAGACACATCCGTGACATTTTGGGCCGAACGAAATTTTTTTCTGTCATACATATGACACTTCTATGACGATAATTGTGACAAAACCCGGTATCATCATAGATGTGGTGGGCTCCTACTTCTATGAAAAAAAATCATGACAAAAAATGGGCTTTTCGTCCTGGGCAGGCCGGAGACGCAGCTGCATGACATTCTTTGGGCCGTCCATGACGGAAAAAACCATGGTAGAAGCGAGGGGGAGGAAAATTTCGGAGAGTTCCTGGTTACTGTGGGAGGTCGGGGGCCGACAATGCGCGTTTCTCTCGTACACGTACGCGCGTGTGTGCGAGGCGTTGGCTCTAACTGAACCCGAGCGAGGCGTTGGGCTCTAACTAAACCCGAGCGATTGCATTGCAGGCTACGCGTTACTGAACCCGAGCGATCGATCGATGGTTGTTAACTGAACCCGATCGAGCGATTCCTTGGCTACTGCTGCTAATTGAAGCCGATCGATGGGATGAACAGTGAGCGTTGTGGGGGGGGGGTTGGATGAACAGTGAGCGGTGGCGTTGCCTCTGGATGAACAGGACCCCATGGTGTGGTGGAGGGCTGGGTGAACAGTAGACGGTGGAGGGGTGCCCGTGGAGGGGTGGATGAACAGGACCCCGTGGTGTGGAGGGCTGGATGAACAGTAGACGGTGGAGGGGTGGTTG